>NC_090649.1:27315726-27353226 GCF_040937935.1 Hyperolius riggenbachi
CTCATTGGGACCCTGAGGCTTCCCCCTCCCGAGGTGAGTAACCTTGAGGGGAACTTTATTTTGTTACAGGTTCTCTTTAATATGACTGTGTAATTTAGTTCTGTTTAATGTTCCTCCTCTAGGGTTTTGCATTGCCTGTGGCAGTTTGCACATCACTGGAGGACACCCCCTCTTTGTCGGGGGCTTCTGCCAAAGATGTACGGTAATGTATTCGGATTATGGAGTTATGTGGTATTTAAGGCTTAGTTCACACCTCATTGTTCCTGGTTTTGCATTGCGTTTCTGTTGCGGTAAACGGGAACCGTTGTTTAAATGTCGCTATTCACATTGATACGAAATCATTCTGTTTTTCATCCGATTTTACTCCTGATAAAGATGCCTGCTTGGGGGCCGGGTCTGAAGATTCATTTTTGACAATCCAATTTTGCATATTTTTTTTTATAACCGAATGCGAAAGAAACGCTGTGTTTGTTTCTATTGGCTATGATTTTGTCCTTTCCCTTGCGTGTGTGGAGCGATTGCGATCAGGTTGCCGAAAGATGCAGCAGGTCGCGTCTTTGCAATTGCGTTCCAGTCATTTCGATTGCGTTCCAGTCATTCCGATTGCGTTCCAGTCATTCCGATTGTGTTCCAGTCATTCCGATTGTGTTCCAGTCAGATTAGGTTCCAGATGTTCCGATTGCTTTCCAGTCAGATTACATTCCAATTCACACTGTGAACGGATCCCATTAATAACGTAATTCCAGGGTAGCGCAGAAGTGTGACCTGAGCCCAGTACCTCCATACTACTTTTTCTTGTAATCCTTTTTGCTTATTTGCTTTTCTGTTTACACCTCCTCGATGTCTCTCCAGGCACAACCATGATGCTTTACTTCCATTTGCTTTCTCTCTCTCTCTCTTTCCCTCTCTCTCTTTCCAGTTCTGACGCTCCATGTTTACCCTCCCCTCCCTTGTCTTTCCGGTACAGGATTGGTTCCTGACATGGGGGTATCAGATGGACGAGGAGGGGCGGCAGTGCTACTGCACTATCTGCTGTTCTGGGAATGAGATCCTCATCTGTAGCAGTCACCGGTGTTGGAGGTGAGACAAGACACAGGTTGGATACGGTACCAGATGAAACACTGATCCTGTGAAAACTGATCAGTCTTTTACATTGTGCGTCAGTTTTTCATCCAGTCTTGCGATACATTAGGTTTGCTACCGTTCGATACCTGTTACCATGCTCCCCCCTCCACTGCTGCCCATGTCCATCGAAGTGCCTGCATGCTGGAAATGCTGGTATACCGATCCAAACTCCATCACAATCACCAGGCTCTCATTGGTTAACAATAGACCAATGGGAATCATCCGTCCCCAGGGAGGATTTCCATTGGTCCACCACTCAGGGAACCAATGATACTCCTTCCTGGGGAGGAAAGATTTCCATGAATCTGTTGCAACCAATGGGAGCCTGAGATGCTTCTGCTGCGGCTCTGGGATCAGTATCGCAGCATTTGTTCTGAGCAGGTACCCAAATAGACAGCAGCAGTTTAATATCTTGCCAAACAAGCAGTGGCGTATCTGGGTAATATGGCGCCCATGGCAAAAACTTAAATTGCGCCCCCCTTCCTTTTTTACATACAATAGTGATCATTCTCTGCATCAAAATTAAAAAATAGTCACATGCTTCCAGATAAGTCACATGCTACCCAATTAAGATATAAAGTAGCTATAAACATCCAGATAAAATAAGTAGTCACACAGCTCCAGATAAAATTATTAAGTAGCTAGGACAGGTGCCTGATAGATTAAATAGACAGGTCTGTCAAGATAAAATAATTAAGTAGCCAAGTGTGCCCTGCATACATGAATTAAATAGCCATATTGCCCAGATGACAGAATTAAGTAGCCATGTGCCCCTGTATATCAGTTTTAGCCGGAGCTATAGCTGTCCCTTATTTAGCAGTATTAGGTCGACAGATGTGTCAGTGCCCCTCAAATAGTACTAGGTAGCTAAAAGTACCCCAAATATATGAGGTAGACAGAATACTAATAGGTAGCCAGGTCCCCCCCATATTAGGTAACCAGAGGTTCCCCCAGTATTAACCAGAGTCGCACCCCAGTATAGGCAGCAGTAGCCCCCAGCTAAGGTAGCCAGAGGGGGCCACAGTGTAGCTTGTCACACCCCCCCAGTATAGGTAGTGAGAAGTGCCTGTGCCCCCAGTATAATTACCCCCCTTCCCCCAGTGTAGCTAAGGAAGCCTTAGTATAAGTAGCCATCCCCACCCCCCCCCCCCCCCCATTGGTGTAATTTGGCTGCCTCAGGCTCTTCATTATTTACAGACCACATATCAATGGCGATCAACGAGAGGGGAGGGCACACAGTGTGGCATGGCACACTTTACATGTGGGTAGTGACCAATAACATTTCCTCTGCATTTGAAGTGCTCACCATCCATGGGTACTGTGCACCCTCTCCTCTCTTCAGCACATGAAACCCCCTATCCCCCTCAGCACATAACACCCCTTCCTCTCTATCCTCCAGCACGTCATGTACTGCAAGACAGGGGTGTCATGTGCAGGGGTGTCGTGCGGGGGGGGGGGGGGGGGGCACAGTGGTGTCATGTGGAAGGGGGGCAGTGGTATCGTGCTGGGAAGACAGGGGAGTCGTGCTGGGATGACAGGGGCGTCATACCTGTCTCCCCAGTACGTGACACCTCTGCCCCCCAGCACATCACACCCCTGACTGTCCTTAACATATCACACCCATGGGCATCCCCCAAACATCACTCTCCTGCCCCCCCAGCACATCACACCTATGGCTGTCAACCAAACATCACTCCCCGGCCCCCCCACAGCACATTACACCCCTGGCTGTCCCCAACATTACACTCCCCTGGGAATCCCTCAAACATCACTCTCCTGCGCCCCCAGCACATTACACCCCTGGCTGTCCCCAACATATCACACCCCTGGGCATTTCCCAAACATCACTCTCCTGTCCCCCCAGCACATCAAACCCCTGGCTATCCCCCAAACATCAATCCCCTGTCCACCCAGCACATCAAACCCCTGGCTGTCCCCCAAACATCAATCCCCTGTCCCCCCAGCACATCAAACCCCTGGCTATCCCCCAAACATCAATCCCCTGTCCACCCAGCACATCAAACCCCTGGCTGTCCCCCAAACATCAATCCCCTGTCCCCCCAGCACATCAAACCCCTGGCTGTCCCCCAAACATCAATCCCCTGTCCTCCCCAGCACATCAAACCCCTGGCTGTCCCCCAAACATCAATCCCCTGTCCCCCCAGCACATCAAACCCCTGGCTATCCCCCAAACATCAATCCCCTGTCCCCCAGCACATCAAACCCCTGGCTGTCCCCCAAACATCAATCCCCTGTCCCCCCAGCACATCAAACCCCTGGCTTTCCCTTAAACATCAATCCCCTGTCCCCCCAGCACATCAAACCCCTGGCTGTCCCCCAAACATCACTCCCCTGTCCCGGGTGTCCCCCCAGCACATCAAACCCCTGGCTGTCCCCCAAACATCACTCCCCTGTCCCCCCAGCACATAAAACCCCTGGCTGTCCCCCAAACATCACTCCCCTGTCCCCCCAGCACATCAAACCCCTGGCTGTCCCCAAAACATCACTCCCCTGTCCCGGGTGTCCCCCCAGCACATCAAACCCCTGGCTGTCCCCCAAACATCACTCCCCTGTCTCCCCAGCACATAAAACCCCTGGCTGTCCCCCAAACATCACTCCCCTGTCCCCCCAGCACATAAAACCCCTGGCTGTCCCCCAAACATCACTCCCCTGTCCCCCCAAGTACATCATTCCCCTACCCCCCCCCACCCCTCCTCCCCCAGCACATCATTCCCCGACCTGTCCCCTCTAACAAATCACACCCCAGCAGCTATCCCCCAAACATCACAACTTCCCCCAGCACATCAGATATCTGGCTATCACCCAATCATAACACCCCTGTCCTACTATACCACATCAAACCAGCACTGACCTCAGGTCAGAACCTCCCAGAAGCTGATGGCTGACAGGCAGCCTCCATAGGTTGCACTGCAGAAGCTGTCGGGAGAAGCACGTGGTGGCTCCCATGGTTCCGGGTTCCGTCTGTGGGGTAAGAAGTAGGAGGCTGCAGAAATCGCTGCCCGCAGCCCTGCATTAAGAGAAAGTGAGCCACAGACATCCATGCTGGCTACATCACATGACCTGCCGCGCCGCAGCGCCACTCAGCTGATCAAAGAGAGGCATCAGCTGATCAAAGATCTCCCGGGCGGGGCGGCTGATCAAACAACGGCTCAAAGATTGCCTGGGGGCGGCTCATCAAAGATCTCCCGGGGCGGCTCATCAAAAATCTCGGGGGAAGGGGCGGCCCGGGCGGCGGCTCATCAAAGATCTCGGGGAGGGGGGGCGGCTCATCAAAGATCTCGGGGAGGGGGGGGCGGCTCCTCAAAGTTTTCGTGGCGGCTCATCAAAGATCTCCCAGGCGGCATCAGCCCAGGGCGATGTGGCGCCTATGGCAGCAGCCATACCTGCACCCCTCTAGATACGCCTCTGCAAACAAGCAGCCTACTGAGAATGGACACTTTCCATTCTCTTAGGTTAGCATCGATTCCCTATGGGCCCATGTCAAGGCGCTCCTGTTTAAAAGGACTCCTTCTATGATAGTGGGTGCCGGGGCCGCCCACTATGCAAACTGCAGGCTCCTAAGTGCCAGCAATTTGTAGCTGCAGTTCGCATAGTGGGCGGCCCCGACACTAGCTATTATAGCAGCCGCCCTTTTAAACATGACACGTCTCGCGCCCAATTCAACTACTCCAAGGCAGCCCTGCCTGTTGCCTTAGATCATTTTGCTGCAGAAAGCAAGCACCAAATAGCTTTCCACTGGAATCTAAGCCTGGAATCTACCCTCCTGTGAATGCCAGTGTTGTTCTCTGAGGAACATCTTGTGCTTGTGGTGTGTGGTTTTCCTCTGGTATCTGGATCTCTGTTGTCCATGGTATAATCCCCCTTACATGACTTGTGAAGAAGTCCTTGTGGCAGGGTGTGGTTGCCCTCAATCCCTGATGTACCTCCATATCCCCCAATCTATGCCCCAGCTACAGTTAGTAGTTACTCCTTACTTTCTTTATGTAAACACCTACCACACTGCCAGGATTTGGGTTCTGAAGAGTCTCTCTCTGCAACAGAGGCCTAACATATTTCTTGCTTGACCAACCAAATACTGAATATCTTCTCAGAGATGGCCACCTCAATCGAGGACATGGAAAACACAAGAGCGATAACCGAGACCCCACAATAGTGTAGTTTGTTATAATTCAGGTGTTGAGTAATAACAGTGAATACATTATACGCGCAAACAAGGATTAGCACTCAGGCAACCACTGTATAAACTGGTGGGGAGATTAGTCCTGACCCCACTCAAAAAGTTGCTCTCTGTAGATAGCAGAAAAAGGGGGTTGCACCCCTCCACCAAGGGTGGACTACTGATTATGAACTGTAGGTAACAACAGAGGCAACAGTACAACAGTAAAATAGGTCAAGAACTGTTTAAAAAAGAGGAGATAGTGGTGGACTTACCGCCTCAAAGTTAGACATAATTATGTAGAATTTGGTCAACAAGTAGCTTTTATTGAAAATAATCCACGTTTCGCAGGTACAATCCTGCTTCATCTGGCAGTAATTGGAGCAAAACTATTATATGTCCGCCAGGAAGCCAAGCACCTCTGTGGAGAAAGATGGCCACAGGAGAAAGATGGAGGACAAGAAGAACACATCTATGGATACAGCCCCATGTAAAACAATATCCATGTAATATAAACCAATATGCTAAGCTCAGTTTACACAGGAAGGCAAATCTTTGTTGAATGCGTAATTAGGGGTGTGTTGGGGGCGTGATTAGGAGGGTGGCTTAAAGAGACTCCGTAACAAAAATTGCATCCTCTTTTTTATCATCCTACAACTTCCAAAAGCTATTCTAATGTGTTCTGGCTTACTGCAGCACGTTCTACTATCACCATCTCTGTAATAAATCAACTTATCTCTCTCTTGTCAGACTTGTCAGCCTGTGTCTGGAAGGCTGCCCAGTTCTTCAGTGTTGTGGTTCTGTGATGCATCTCCCTCCTCCTGGCCCCTTTATGCACACTGCCTGTGTGTTATTTAGATTAGTACAGCTTCTCTCTGCTCTATTATCTTTTACAAGCTGGATAAATCCTCCTCTGAGCTGGCTGGGCTTTCACATACTGAGGAATTACATACAGGCGCAGCTGTCTGCACTCTGCAGGAAGAAACAGCCTGACACTTCAGTGGAAGATAGCTGCAGGGGGAAAAAAACACACAAATGATCTCTTGAGATTAAAAAGGAAGGCTGTATACAGCCTGCTTGTGTATGAATGTATTTTCTATGGTGGACATACTGTACATCAACCTACTTCCTGTTTTGGTGGCCATTTTGTTTGTTTATAAACAAACTTTTTAAAACTGTTTTTAACCACTTTTAATGCGGCGAGGAGCGGCGAAATTGTGACAGAGGGTAATAGGAGATGTCCCCTAACGCACTGGTATGTTTACTTTTGTGCGATTTTAACAATACAGATTCTCTTTAAGTGTCCCTTTTTCTTCTATAGAAAAGTTGGGAGGCATGAAATTTATAAAAGATGTCAAAACAATAAGAGCAAAGCGGAAGCTGTTGTTTAGAACAACCAATCAGAATCCTTGTTTCATTTCACAGCTTAGCCAGATAAGTTGCTTGGAGTAACTGCACCACTAATGCCCCTGTTTTTGCACTGCTCCTGATTCATCAGCTTGTCTGCTCTCCCTCAGATGTTTCTGCGTGGACTGTGTGGAGTTACTGGAAGGGAAGGGCTGCGCGGAGGAGGCCAGACGGCAAGACCCCTGGAGGTGCTACCTGTGCCGCCCGACACCGCTCACTGGCCTGCTGCAAATACGTCACGACTGGCAGTCCCGCCTCCAGGCTCTGCTGACTAGCAAGCATGATCAGGACTATGTAAGTCATGTGACCAGTAATAAGCCAGTTGCCAGTTTATAACTGAACAGCTACAAATCTAACAAGCCCATACACATATTTGATCCATGTTTCCTTTCAAACTGGGATTTGCACATGTGTCAAATTTCTGAGCAGCACAGAATCTCCTGCTCTGCTGAATGGGTAACTGACCTGACCATCCAGCCACCAGACATTGTCCAGCTGCCAAGTGATGCCAGTCTGGCAGTTTGTATGGTGCCTCTTAAAGAGAAACAATGACCAAGCATTGAACTTCATCCCAATTAGTAGCTGATTACCCCTTTCTCATGAGAAATATTTTCCTTTTCTCAAACGGTTCATCAGGGGGCGCTGTATGGCTGATTTTGTGGTGAAACCCCTCCCACAGTGTGATGTCAGGACCATGGTCCTGACAGCTTTCCTGTCTGTTAACTTCATTGCATTGTGGGATATAACTGTTTAAAGTGCTTTCCAACTTCCAAAAGAGCAAGCAGCATCTCCTTCCACTGACATCACCTGCCAGCAGTAACAATATCGCCATGTGTTAAATGTCAGAATGTAAATCAGGGAGAGGAAAGATTTTACTATGGGCAAACACTGATTAAATCATTTATACATCATTTTTGTAAAAATGAAGCACTTTTTTTTATTTATTTTCACTGGAGTTCCTCTTTAAAGGGAAGGTTCAGGGAAACCTGTAAAAAAATAAAAATCCCTATCCACTTACCTGGGGCTTCCTCCAGCCCGTGGCAGGCAGGAGGTGTCCTCGCCGCCGCTCCAGAGGCTTCCGGTCGTTTTCGGTGGCCGACCCGACCTGGCCAGGCCGGCTGCCAGGTCGGGCTCTTCTGCGCTCCAAGGACGGGCTCTTCTGCGTCCCACGCGGGCGCGCTGACGTCATCGGACGTCCTCCGGGCTGTACTGCGCATGCGCAGAACTACTGCGCCTGCGCAGTACAGCCCGGAGGACGTCCGATGACATCAGCGCGCCCGCGTGGGACGCAGAAGAGCCCGTCCTTGGAGCGCAGAAGAGCCCGACCTGGCAGCCGGCCTGGCCAGGTCGGGTCGGCCACCGAAGACGACCGGAAGCCTCTGGAGCGGCGGCGAGGGCACCTCCTGCCTGCCACGGGCTGGAGGAAGCCCCAGGTAAGTGGATAGGGATTTTTATTTTTTTACAGGTTTCCCTGAACCTTTCCTTTAAGTTGGCCACACACCATACAATTAAATTAAATCTTACCAGTAGTTTTGGTGTTTGAATTCAGGATACTGCAATCCGAAACCCGAACTATGATGAACACCGCATTCCAGCGCCGTGGACGCGGGTACAGGTAGGTTACTCACATGCAGCTCACGCCACCCTTCATGTCACAGAGGAAGTACCGGAGTCATGTGAAGAGCAACGTGGACCACAACCCCGGGACCCTGTCCACCAGCCTGGGTGCTGAAGTGCCGTGTTTGCCATAATTCGGGTTTCTGAATGCAGGATCCTGAGTGCAAACCCCAACACTACTTACCAGAGCTTTGTAGTGTGGGGCCTACCAAAAGAATCTGCTCAATTTTTTAAGGCTTTTCACTGGTATGCTGCACTGGCTACCAGTAAAATTGAGAATACTCTTCAAGATTGGACTGCTGACATTTAAATCACTGCGCAGTTTGGGCCCTGGATACATGAAGGACTTGCTGAAGCTGCGCCACACCTCTCTCAAACTCAGATCAGCAGGTTCCATAAACTTGGTCACTCCCAGATAGTGATGGGCGAACATCCAGATGTTCGGGTTCGGGGGGGTTCGGCCGAACATGCCCCCGATATTCGGCATGTTCGGGCCGAACCCCGAACCCAACCCGAACATGTCCCTTTGGGGCCCCTATAGGGTCCCAGCATAAAGGGAAAGCATGCCCCGAGTGCGGGGGGGGGGGGTCAGAAATGCCCCCCACCCCTCCCCGCTAAGCTCTCCCTTCTGCTGGACCCTATAAAATGAAATAGAAGTCCCCCAAAGTACCTGTAGCAGGCTGGCAGGAAGAGGACAGGAAACGGGCAGCCGGCGATCACAGGCGCTAGTACCATCTGGTACTTCCGCCCTCTCTCTGACGCACTTCCTGTTTACATTTGTAAGTCGCGTCAAGAGAGAGCAGAAGTACCGCGATGACGCGTACGAGGGTACGCGTCATCTGACACGTACCCTCGTACGCGTCATCGCGGTACTTCTGTTCTCTCTTGACGCGACTTACAAATGTAAACAGGAAGTGCGTCAGAGAGAGGGCGGAAGTACCAGATGGTACTAGCGCCTGTGATCGCCGGCTGCCCGCTTCCTGTCCTCTTCCTGCCAGCCTGCTACAGGTACTTTGGGGGAATTCTATTTCATTTTATAGGGTCCAGCAGAAGGGAGAGCTTAGCGGGGAGGGGTGGGGGGCATTTCTGACCCCCCCCCCCCCCGCACTCGGGGCATGCTTTCCCTTTATGCTGGGACTCTATAGGGGGCTTTGTTCGGCCGGACACGACTGTGTTCGGCCGAACACAGAAGGCCTGATCGGGTTCGGGCAGCGTGCCCGAGCACCCTCCCGAACACCATGAGGTGTTCGGGGGGTGCCGAACCGAACCCGAACAGGCCAAAATCCGGGCGAACCCGAACAGTGGCGAACACTGTTCGCCCATCACTACTCCCAGAGTGCACCTCAAAACCTTTGGAGACTGAGCTTTCTGTCATGCTGCCCCTACTCTTTGGAACTCCCTACCATACCCAGTAAAGACAGCAGCATCCCTGGAGCTATTCAAATCCAGACTGAAAAGCCACCTGTTTAGCCTGGCATTTCAGGAGTTACTGAATACTTCCTCTGTACCACGACTTACCAATCAACCAATCATTGGTCTGAGCTATGCTTATGTGCTTTGAGTCCTTCGGGAGAAAAGCGCTCTACAAATGTTATTTGTTGTTGTTATGTGGTGTTGTATGCTGCATTGATTTTGTGAAATTGGTTTGCATAGTTAAGATAATGTAAGGTAATCATACGTGCTACAACTACGATTGCATAGAAGAAGCTGAATGAAACTTTTCTTTTGCTCAGCAAATCTCAAGCGATTTTTTTTTTTTTTTAGAAAATTTGATCACATTCCTGATCAAGTATAGTGGAAAACTCTATTTCATCATTTTATAGAATTAACCGATAAAAACTATAGATTGTGATGGACCACTGCATGTCCATGACTTCTTTCTAAGGTGTCAACATTATCTGAAACAGCCCCCATAACTGAGCTAAAGATCCCACCATGCCTTGGTATTACTCACTGGTACTCATAGATCTTCTGGTTCCTTAGCTATTAGATGTGTTTTTGGTTTCCTAACTTTGCATCCACTGACCTGGAAAAAGCAGGAAAACTGGAAGCTTCACAATTTTTCCAGTTTAGTGAGTCATGAAAAGGATAGACCTGCAAGAACACCACTAACTTTCAAAGAAAAGTCTACAAAGCTTCTCCTTGATATGATGGTATGGCCCCTTGGATGGAAATGAAAAATACTGATTCAACCTGTCTTTATTTCCCAGGATCCTCCTCCCCTGTACCTGCCAATCCCCACAAACATGAGGAAGCCGATTCGGGTTTTGTCCTTGTTTGATGGACTTTCCACCGGTGAGTTAACAATCCGATATTCAACCCAAGCAAGTTCTGAATACTAATTTACAGATGTTGGTCAGCTTTCACCACATCTGAATGGTGCTGGGTTGGCAAATTAGCTGTCATCTGACACAGAATTTACACCCTTATAACAACCATACTTCCTTCTCTGCCAATGCAGGTTTGTTGGTGCTAAAAAGTTTGGGCATCGATATACATTGCTACTATGCGTCAGAGGTGAGTGAGGCGGCCATCACAGTGGGTAAGACACGGCATCCCGGTGAGATCACCCATGTAGGGGACGTGCGGAGCATCACCCGAAGACAGGTTAGTGACACATGTAACTTTGATAGAACAACTTTAAAACAGCATAAGCTAATGACAATGTCCACATGGGAGAAGGAGGAATCAGCAAGATGCACAGAATTCGACAACCGTTTCGCACCCACCGAAGGGGTGCTTCGCCAGGACAGTGAGCCCCAGTTTTTTACCCTCTTACATAGTGTAAAAGATACATACACTTACCTGTGATGCAAATGAGTGAACATGACCCATCCATCGCTGGACGCTGGTCTGCGTGTAAACCACATATGCTAATTCTGCCTCACACAAATGACAGGAAATGAGGAAGCAAGGAGACTCCACCAATCACAAAAGAGTAGGTGGGAAAAATAATATTATTGCTTATTGGCTCGGCTTGTGTTTGAGCACCCTTGTTCTCTTAAGGAAAGAGGGGGTGACTATACTCCATGCCATATGAGGCTATGGTTCAGCTGCCCCTGTTTTCCCCACCCACCTCCTTGGCAATGGTGGTATCTCTTTGCACGTTTCATCCTCTAATAATAGTGTGGGGTTGAATTAGTGTGCAGGAAGGGCCGGGACTATACTCTAGCAGCTGTATGTGTCTACAGATCAGCTGCAGTTATTATTGGGATGGTAGGAAATTGCTTATGTGTAGGAGACAATGTAACATTATGAGATGCTAAGATTGTAAAGCAGCAGAGCCGAAAAGTAGCATCGTGAGTTAAGGCTCATACACACGCCCAACATGCACACAACCACATGACCAACATGAAAAACCACACAACCTGACGAGCCACACGCCTAGACGGCTAAACAACCAACTCAATTAACATACTGCGCACGCAAGAGGACTGACGGACTACACATTTAAAACAAGTGCAAAGTCTTTCAAACAACTTGTACACATGCACCAACTGCACGATATCAGACCAACATAGATTCAACGGTTGGATTGGGCCTGTTATCAGTTGCTGATCAAGTTGTTTGCACGCGTACACATGCCTGATTATCGTCCAACAGACAAGTCAGATGATAATCAGGTTGCAGATTGGTCCGTGTGTACTTAGCTTTAGAGTTGCGGTGTGACTATACAGTGAGGATAACAGTACAATTAAAGTATGCGTTACAGTGAGGCAATGGACACAGTGTGACGGGACCCAGAGTGCCTCTTTAATGTAGAGCTATAAAGGCAGGTTAGTGGGGTCCTAAGAAGTATACATGTAATTAAGGCTCCAGGAAATGTGTGCGCAGGGTAAAGCTGTAAAATGTCTCAACATGCACCTGCAAGTCCCGGCACCGTAAGATATAATCTGGCTACCAGCTATTGGGGCGGCCAAATTACGCTGTTATTATAGTAATTTGGGCTCTGTGTTTTGATGGTGCCTAATGTACTGTCTGAGCGTCGCTCGGCGCCTGGTGCACCCACATTTCCTAAGAGAGTCCTCGTTCTTTTTCTTTGGCACCGGAGTATTGCTGAATGGGAGCTCGGTTCATTGAGAATGACAACATTTTTTTTTTCTTATTTATTATTTATAGTCCGCTTAGTGACCAATTTTTTTCCACATGGAATGTTGTTTGAAAGAGGCACAATGTCCTCCCTGTCAGGCCAGTGCTACCAGTAAGGCAAAGGGGACATTTGCCCTAGGGCTCCCGAGTGCTACAAGGGTCCCCCGACTTTGACACACCCCCCCAAGGTCTCCCCCTGACTTTTGCTGTCTGGGGCCCCTGCATTATTTTTAGTAGGGTTGCAACTATACTGTCCCAGCATGCTGCCTCTGTCCCTGCTCCTTATCTTCATCCCCCGTTAGCTGCCTCTCTATCCATCACGTCATTATGCATATCTTGCGCCAGGTCACTGAGAGAAGGCAGCCAGTAGAGATGAACATGGGGAGCAGGGGCGGAGCAGCACGCTGGGACAGGTGAGTTACAGTGCCGCCACAAATCATGCAGAAGTCCCTGGGAGAACAACCTGGAGGCCCCGGAGGGTTGAATTTTCTGGGGGAAGGGGCAGGGTACCTTCTCCCCAGGGCCCAATTGGAGCTTGAACCGACCCTGCTCCGTGTTGCGCGGGGGGAGGGAAGGGAGGAGTTAACTGCATATTATGGGGTTCCACAACATTTACTTCCCCTGACCACATGGTTACCCTCACTTACAGGTGACTCATATAGGGTCAATTCACGAGCATGGCAGCCATGACCGCTTCCCAAGAGGCCAACATGATTCCCTTCACCTTTTAGTATGACCACAATGATGACAGCTATGACGGGCCCCTGTATCTTCGGGACATTGAGGAAATTGCTTTATCAGTAGAGATCGTCAGTATTCTGCAGTAGTTTCTATGCAGACTTTTTTGTGCTAGTTTATGTAGCTTGAAAATGGACCAATTGAATCCCACCTTGGCTTTGGTAAGCTGGTCTATTCTCAAGCTGCGTACATTTGCACAAAACATTCTGCGTCGACTCTGATGCATCTCAATGACCATCCCCAGTTTTCAGTGCAATAGTCTTTTCATCAAATTGGTCTCTGCTTCGTCTTCACAGATCCAAGAATGGGGACCTTTCAACTTGCTGATTGGAGGAAGCCCATGTAACGACCTCTCTGTGGCGAATCCCTACCGGAAAGGCCTTTATGGTACGTGAGCTACTGAAAACAATAACTCTTCCATTGTGCCGTGATTGGACACTAGATTTGCACTTCACTGGGTTTGGTGGTTTGTGGACAATAATGACTCTTCGGGTAAATATATACAGTCATCAGTTCCATAGTCTGTAGATTGCAACGAGCTCTGCAGTTATTAACTAGTTCACCACTGAGGATTTTTTTCCCTTAAAGGAAACCAGAGATGGTTTGCTAGCCCTTATTTATACTTACCCAGGGCTTCCTCCAGCCCCATGAGGACAGGGGCCTCCCTCACTGTCCTCCTCGGCCCCTTCGTTCTGCCGCTATAACTCCTGGTAATCTGGACAGTTGCGGCCTTCTGCGCATGCTCAGCCGGGCATGCACCCCTTGTCCCGTTCCCATCCCCTGGAGCAATCTGCACCTGCGCAGTAGCATTGCACAGGCGCAGGATGTTCCAGAGGATGAGAGCGTGGCAGGGGCACGCGCGCAGCCAAGCCACACATGTGCAGAAGGAAATGACTGACTGGATTACCGGGGGTTCGGAGCGCTAGAACGGAAGGGTTGAAGAGGACGGTGAGGGATCATGGGGCTGGAGGAAGCCCCCGGTAAGTATAAATAATGGCCAGTGTACCATCTCTTTTTTTGAAAAACTATTTTATTGATTTTTCAACCAGTGTACCATCTTTGTACACTTTAAGGACCAGAACAATTTTTACCTTTCAGCGCTTCTTCCTTTCATTCGCCAATAGTTGAATCACTACTTATCACAACAAAATGATCTATACATACATTGTTTGTTTGTTTTTTCCACCAATTAGGTTTTCTTTGGTTGGTACATTATGCTAAGAATTATTTTATTATAAATGCATTTTAACAGGAATAATAAGAAAGAAATGGAGAAAAATCATTAATTCTCAGTTTTTACCCATTATATGTTTTAAAATAAAACGTTCTACTGTGGATAAAACCTACACATTTTATTTGCCCATGTATCCCGGTTATTGCAGCATTTAAAATATTTCCCTAGTACAATGTATGGCGCCAATATTTTATTTGGAAATAAAGTGCAATTTTTCAGTTTTGCATCCATCACTAATTACAAGCCCAAAGTGGCAAAAATAACATTAATATACCCTCTTGACACACATATTCAAAAGTTCAGTCCCTAAGGTAACTATTTATGTACATTTTTGTAATTGTCTTTTTTTATGACAATGTTTTATGTGGGCAACTGTGGGAGAGTGTGGAAGGTAAGAGGTTCATTTTAATAGTATGTGTAGGTCTTTTTATTAGGAAAAAATATATGTAGGTGTAATTTTACTATTTGGCCACAAGATGTCCTCACACATAATCTTCTGTGAGTAGGGTAACACTATTGTATGTATGTGTTACTTTGTTTGTTACAATGAACGCAGGCATCTCATTGATGCTGGCGATCATTGACACGGGGACTTGGAACTGCGTTCCCATCCATTGATCTCCCCACTAGCGGGCGGTGGTGAGAACGAATGTGGGAGTGAGCGGGGAACATGTAGAGGTGATAGACGAATATCTACGTCCCTGGGACTTAAGATGAAGTCCTGAGGGAGGTAGATATACAGCACAAGATGCAGAAACTAGTTAAAGTGAATGTTTACCGTTTCAAAAAAGAAAAAGTCAGATACTTACCTAAGGAGAGGGAAGGCTCGGTCCTAATGAGCCTTCCCTCTCCCGGTGCCCGGTCCCGCGCAGGATCCCCCGTGGCAGTATTCGACCAGTTCGGTCAAATACTGCCACTTCCGCATGCCGAAGGGAGCTTTCGGAAGCCTTCGGGAGCACTCGGGCTCCCGATGACGCGGCCGCTCCATACTACGCATGTGCGAGCGCCCTCTATGACGCACTCACACGTACGTTGTACGCGCGAGCCCGAGTGCTCCCGAAGACCTCCGAAGTCCCTGCGGCGGCAGACGCGAACGGGGGAGCCAGCGCAGCACCGAGGGCACCAGGAGAGGAGAGGGAAGGCTCATTAGGACCGAGCCTTCCCTCTCCTTAGGTGAGTATCTGACTTTTTTTTTTTATAGCGGTACCCATTGACTTTAAAGAGACACTGAAGCGAAAAAAAATATATGATATAATGAATTGGTTGTGTACTATGAATAATTACTAGAAGATTAGCAGCAAAGAAAATATTCTCATATTTTTATTTTCAGGTATATAGTGTTTTTTCTAACATTGCATCATCCTATATTATGTGCAGATTACACAACACTCTGCATTCAAAATGAGTCTTTCAGAGCAGTCTGTGAACTAATGACCTCTCCTCCAGCACAGGAAAAGTAAACAGTTCAATTACAGTTGAGATAATAAAAGTCAGATAACAGCCCTCTCCAAGACTAACTTAGTCGGAGAGCTTAATAGCTTTTTTGCATAGAGATAACGACTGGAGTTTCTTACCTCTTCCTGTACTGGAAACAATTAGACTGATGTATCTGATCTTAATGTTTTTTTTCTTAGCTGTGCTACACATACAAATCATAATATCATCATTTTTTTTTCACTTCAGTGTCTCTTTAAGACTCTATAATGTTAAACAGGAACTTTGAATATAACTTAATGAATAAAGTTGCTTATTTTTTAAAATGGTCATTTTGAAATTATTTAGTCAATGCTTGCCCATCGCAAATTCTTATGTTGCCCTAATTTACATGTGGGATGTTTTATTTTCCAGTTTTCTCTGTTTAGTGGGCAGGTAAAAACACCTGGGCCCATATGCAAGTCACTTTTTCACCTGAGTTTTCTCCTAGGTGATACTCTCACAACTTCAAATAAAATGCCTTTAAACCACCAGCAAGCAAACAAGTATTCAAAATAATTTTAACAGTCATTTTTCACCTACTTTTGGGTACTTTTTTCCATTACAAAGTGCTAAATATTATTTTAAATTGAAGATGCAAAATTGTCTCCTAGGACAAAACTCAGGAGAAAAAGTGAATATATTGTACTGTATTTGGGCCCTGGTCTCCCAGAGTGACTCAGGTGGTTTTGGTGCACATTGCTTAGCGCCAAACGCCAAAACTAATGTTACACTGTGCGGGGCATGTAAGGGTAATTTGGGGCCCCATCGATCGCCGGACCCCAAATTACATCCTTCTCCGAGTTACGACAACTCAGAAGGGGGATAGTATTTTACACCGACAGGGATTTGAGCAACAGCAGGGCGAGCCGTCATTCGGCTCTCCCTGAGCCCTTCTGACCGGCAGCGTACACATATGTATGCACCAGAGTGCTCTGGGGCAGGCTGGGTGACATCACAGCCTAGGCTAAGCCTCATTGGGAGGGTGGAATTGCAGTAGATCTATGTGTTCGCTTGGCTTGTATTGTTAAGATGTTGGACAGTGTTTTGTAGAAGGATCTAAATTATTTTCAATAAAGCAATTATTGTAAAGCTCGTTGTAGAGGCCTGCATCGGGTCAGGTCGGGTTCGGGTACCCGTTTTGATTCTAATCGGGTTACAGGTCAGGTTGCAGCCTGCAGGTGCGGGTCAGGTCGCAGGTAGTGAAAGCAAGCGAGCATGAGATAATTTAGTCATCATTTAGTCAAAAGTAACCCGGGTGCGGGTAGTGGGGCTGCAGGTGTGGGTCGGGTGCGGGTAGTGGGGCTGCAGGTGTGGGTCGGGTGCAGGTAGTGGGGCTGCAGGTGTGGGTCGGGTGCAGGTAGTGGGGCTGCAGGTGTGGGACGGGTGCGGGTAGTGGGGCTGCAGGTGTGGGACGGGTGCGGGTAGTGGGGCTGCAGGTGTGGGTCGGGTGCGGGTAGTGGGGCTGCAGGTGTGGGTCAGGTGCGGGTAGTGGGGCTGCAGGTGTGGGACGGGTGCGGGTATTGGGGCTGCAGGTGTGGGACGGGTGCGGGTAGTGGGGCTGCAGGTGTGGGATGGGTGCGGGTAGTGGGGCTGCAGGTGTGGTTCGAGTGCGGGTAGTGGGGCTGCAGGTGTGGGACGGGTGTGGGTAGTGGGGCTGCAGGTGTGGGACGGGTGCGGGTAGTGGGGCTGCAGGTGTGGGTCGGGTGCGGGTAGTGGGGCTGCAGGTGTGGGACGGGTGCGGGTAGTAGGGCTGCAGGTGTGGGTCGGGTGCGGGTAGTAGGGCTGCAGGTGTGGGTCGGGTGCGGGTCTGAAAAATTAGACCTGCACAGGGCTCTAGCTTGTTGTACTGTTTTTTCTCATTCGTCTTGCATAGATGACAATTATGACCAAATTAAAGAGAACCCGAGGTGGGTTTGAAGAATATTATCTGCATACAGAGGCTGGATCTGCCTATACAGCCCAGCCTTTGTTGCTATCCCAAACCCCCCTAAGGTCCCCCTGCACTCTGCAATCCCTCATAAATCACAGCCAGCACTGCTGACAAACAGCTTGTCAGAGCTGGCTGTGTTTATCTCTATAGTGTCAGTCTGCGGCTCTCCCCGCCTCCTGCAGAACTCCGGTCCCCGCCTGCATCCCTTCCCTCCCTGCTGATTGGAGGGAAGGGATGGGGGCAGGGACCGGAGCTATGCAGGAGGCGGGGGAGCAGCTGAGACTGACACTACAGATGTAAACACAGCCTCACAGCACGGCTGTGATTTATGAGGGATTGCAGAGTGCAGGGGGACCTTAGTGGGGTTTGGCATAGCAACAGAGGCTGGGCTGTATAGGCAGATCAAGCCTCTGTATGCAGATAACATTCTTTAAACACACCTCGAGTTCTCTTTAAAGTTATTCTGCTAATCATTTTCCTGTGATATAATTCATTGAATGTAAGCCACAACATCCGGGGAAATAGGAAAAGATGGACGTCAAATGCGATCAGCAAAGGGAAGCATGATAAATATGAGAAAAATAAGGGAATGAGAGGAAATACAAATTGCAGAAAACGTATACTATAGAATATATTGGCCTGTAAAGTGAGGGATGCAGTGTACCAGTCACCAGAAAATTCTAAATGATTCTCTTTCCTATTAGAGGGAAGTGGGCAGCTGTTCTTTGATTTTCCCCGCTTGTTGATCAAAGTACGGCCGAAGCCAGGGGAGCAGGAACCATTCTTCTGGTTCTATGAGAATGTGGTGTCCATGGAGAAGTCATTCAAGAGGGTCATCAGCAACCATTTGGAGGTAAGAGAGAATCACTGGCCACCTAGGAGGTGACCCCCATTACATTACACTATACAGGAGGCAGACCTGGATTTACACCACAGGAGCCTGCAGGCACAGATGTCCTGACACCCTAGACTTCACCCTCCATGGACTTACAAACCCCCACCAAATATGTCCCAGCTGTCACTTCTCCCTTACTTCTCTTGTCCCTCACAAGTAGCTAGAGATGTCCCTTAGCATTAGGTAGCCAGAAGTACCCTTAATATTAAGTAGCTAGAGGAGTCCCCAACTGATGGGAGATCTCGCCAGTGGAATGCCGAGCGCAGGGGGAGTAACCTCTCATTTACAGTCAGCTCGGGACTCTGCATAGAGAAGGAGAGAGGGAGGTGCTCAAGGATGGAAGTGAGCCACCTTTCCACCTTCAGGCGCCTGTACGCACGTGTCTACAGTGCCCTGTGGGAAATCCGGCCCTGACGGGAGGTGACCCCACTATGTTATACTGTACAGGAGGTTACCCCCTTACATTATGCTATACAGGAGGAAGCATCATTACATTATACCATCCATGAGGTATTACTATGCCATTATGTCATCTGGGGGATGGTGATATTGCATGGTGCCATGGAGGCAATGATGCCAGGACATGATTTCAGGCTTGAGGTAGTGCCGTTATATGAGAGAAGGAAGGAGGTTGTGACATTATGTTATGCCATGGTGCTACAACATAATGTTAATCTTTAGATGGTGCCATTTCATTATGCCGTGAAGGTGATGGTGGCATTGAAATAAGCCAGGCAGTAGATGGTTACAGTACATGATTTCATGCCAGAGATGGTGTATGATTGCATGAAGCCAGTTGTATCATGGTACCATACCATTAGACCAGGCAGGAGATGGTGCCAGTATATGGAGGCAGGCTAAAGTGGAGCCATTACATGATGTCAGGCAGGAGATGGTGCCCCTACATGATGTCTGGTAATAATAGATTACATTATTACATTAGACAGAGTATGTGGTATATAAAGTCAACAGGGGACGTCACGGCACCATTTCATGAAGCTGGAAAATAGAAGGTACACAGGAAGTGATGACATTACATGAAGCCAGTCAGGAGGTGATGACATTACATGATGCTGGGCAGGAGGTGGTGCCATTATATGGTGCCAGGCAGGAGGTGGAGTCATGACATGAAGGCAGTCAGGAGGTGGTGACATTATATGATGCCGGGCAGGAGATGGTGCCATTATATGATGCCAGGCAGGAGGTGGAGTCATGACATGAAGGCAGTCAGGAGGTGGTGACATTATATGATGCCGGGCAGGAGATGGTGCCATTATATGATGCCAGGCAGGAGGTGGAGTCATGACATGAAGGCAGTCAGGAGGTGGTGACATTACATGATGCCGGGCAGGAGATGGTGCCATTATATGGTGCCAGGCAAGAGGTGAAGTCATTACATGAAGCCAGGCAGGAGGTTTTATATGGTACCAGGCAGGAGGTGGAGTCATTACATGAGGCCAGTCAGGAGGTGGTGACATTATATGATGTCGAGCAGGAGGTGGTGTCATGAAATGAAGCCAGGCAGGGGGTGGTGTCATTACATGATGCCGGGCAGGAGGTGGTGCCATTACGTGGTGCCAGGCATGAGATGGTGCCGTTACATGATGCCAGGTAAGAGCTGGGGCTGCCATCATTCTTTGCAGTATAAAAATAGCAATGTGACACCAGTGAAGTGAATTCAGCAACTGGTAATTACCAGTCAAAAATCTGGAGAGCTGACCAGGGAATATTTGTGTCACTGATAAAGATTTGTATGAAATTACAATTTGCTAGTAGACCTAACCCTCGGTTTCTAGGTCTATCTCACCGCCGTATGTCAGCGCGTGCACGCCCGCACCCGTCCGCCCGCCCCTCCTGGCCCCATCCTCCTGCTGTCCCAACGGCTACACATGCGCAATAGCCAAAACACACGGGACACAGGGACAGGAGGAGGACGCAGGGGCAGGTAGGGTTTTATTATATAGGATAACTTTATAAGCCACGATTTTAACAACAGATAAACATCTCATTTTAGTTTATGCCTCACTATTGTTACATAGTTTAGTTGAAACAAGACTTTCATCATCGATAGGTATTCATTTGTGGAGGCCATTGTATAAGCTAATCAGAAACTTGTTGGTGAAGTTTGAGATTTCTTTTGTAGACAGTTCCGGTGAAAATCGATGCCAGTCAAGTCTCAGCTGCCCACAGAACACGCTACTACTGGGGAAATCTGCCAGGCATGGACAGGTGGGCAATAATAGAGCTTAAAGCAAATCTGTAGTGGATTAAAATAGTCACATACTCACCTATAGAGAGAAGGCTCTGGATCCTATAGAGCCTTCATGGTCTTCTCTCTGTGTCCTGGTTCCCTGCTGTCTGCCGCGTGATTGTAATTAGTCTCCTTTCCTGCTGATAGCAGTCTGTCTTCTGTCCTGTTGATTGCAGTCTGTCTTTTATCCTGTTAATTGCAGTCTGTCTCTTATCCTGTTGATTGCAGTCTGTCTCTTATCCTGTTGATTGCAGTCTGCCTCCTGTCTTGCTGATTGCAGTCTGTCTCCTGTCCTGTTGTTTGCAGACTTGTTAGCTTCCTTGAAGAGTCTATAGGGACCATACTTTTGTTCAACTAACTTCCTGCTGCTGGCCATGTCTCTATTTACAGATTCCTCCAGGGCTTGTGTTAAGGTCCATACACACGCCGGACTGGAGGCAACGACGGGTCCGTCGTCACCTCCTGCTGGGTGGGCGTTCCAGCGACAGTCCGGCGTGTGTACAGTCTGTCAGCAGACTGATACGGCTGTTTCTGAGCGATCCGCCGGGCGGATTGCTCAGTAACAGCCGTATCAGTCCGCCGACAGACTGTACACACGCCGGACTGTCGCTGGAACGCCCACCCAGCGGGAGGTGACGACGGACCCGTCGTTGCCTCCAGTCCGGCGTGTGTACGGACCTTTAGGGAGATAAAGTTGTGGCACCTTGTCATGTAGGCCAAAATGGGAAATTCAAGTAAGCTCCCAGGGAACCGTTTTAATGGTCTTTCTTAGACTAGAGTATGTGTTACTCCTGAGTCCTGACAGCTTGAAATCATTGGTTTTGGTGCCAGAGCTGTCAGTGTGCTGCAGGTTATATTTCCAGCAGAAGCCAACAATTAGTTTTACCTCATATCTAATTCATAATACTCCGTACAAAATAAATGATTAATAATGTGCTATTTCTCTTAAAAGACCTAACAAATCTCCAACACAACTCCTTGTAACTTAAACAATGAAGTCCCAGCAATCCTACTTTTAATACAATCCCCTCTTCCACTCACCGAAAAAAAAATACCTTACCAACTGTAACCAAACTATGTTCCCCCATGTTCAAGCCACCCCCTCCATCAGTTCATACGTTATCCCCCAACCTCGCACTCCTTCCCCAAAATAGAAAAAAAACTGATTCCCCCCTCCACGTGGCTGGATAGAGCACTAGTTAAAGCGGACCCAAACCAAACATTTTTTTAATACTGTACAAAGATAAACAAACACTCCTTCAAGCTTATGAGCATTTCAGTGCATGCTTTTCACCCTTCTCTTTTCATAACTAGGGTTATACTGGGGGCAGCCATTAGCAATTCCTCCTTTGCCGGACACCATCTACTCCACCAGTTTGTCGGATTATGTCCCGGCAATATGAAAGGAAGGGAGGGGTTCCCCCAATAAATGTAAAATATTTTATATTTGTCATCATGCAGCTGAAAAAAGGCTGCTATTTATTACTATAATTTAGAAAATAGATTTTATTTCTGAAATCTTGTATTTTTAATTTGGGTCCACTTTAAGGGGTCTGCGTCTGACACTGGAGACCAGGGTTTGAATATCGCTCTTCCTGTTTAGTAAGCCAGCACCTATTTAGTGAGGACACCTTGGGCTAAACTCTCTAAAGTTGGCCACTTACGGTGAAATTTTTAGCGGAAAAATCGAGCGATCAAAAATTCTGATCAAATTGGTTGTAAATAATCTCTGTTGATAGGCACAATCAATTAGTCGCCCAATTGGATTTTCATTGATCCAGAATTCGGATTTTCTTGTCAGTTGTGATAGATAAGAAGTAAAGATTGGTTTGTTGATGGTGTAGTGAACAATTTAACTTCCGACCAAAATATCTGAGCGCTCAAATGATCTGTGAAAGTGGATCGTTAGTGGCCTACTTGATACTGTTTCTGCCTATAGAGCGCACTCTAGTGGCTGCAGCTCTTGTGCTTTGAGTCTGCCAGGAGAAAAGTACGATATAAATGTTCTGTCTTGGCTTGTCTCAATGTTTGGTTGGAGGGAGGCTAGGGTTCAGTGCTGGGAAGAGCAATATTTCTCCAGCACCGAAATCAAATCTCCCTCCAGCCAACCACATAAGTAAGAAAAAACCCTCAAATGCTCACCTAATGAACATGTTCACTGCTGAAATTCCCCAACTACCCGGTGCTGAAACAAACAGGGACCAGATTTACTATACTGACTATTGTGAAATGTTGGTTGGTGCCTGTTTCTCCAGTGCGGAGGTAGCGCTGTCATTTCTGTGTTTGGAGCCCTGTTCCAACACATGGAGCTCAGTACTGGATCTGTTTTATTCAGCTTGAACTAGAATAGGCAATGCACTGTAATTATTATAGCAAATTCAAAGCTAGATCTGACAGAAAACAATGCCTATTTTCACTATGAATTCATACTAGGCCTGAGGACACTTTGATATAGACCACCCCTTCTGTAAGGCAGAGTCTGGTGGCAGTGCTGGCAGCTGAGAGTGATGAAGGCAGAATTATTGTTACTGACAGAACTGTAGGCAATTTAGCACTGGTGACATGAAGTGACCCCATTGTACTCATCTCCTGTGTTTTCTGTCTCATTAGGCCTCTGGTGGCTACTGAAAAAGACAAGCTGGACTTACAAGACTGCCTGGAACCTGGACGGAAGGCAAATGTAAGGAATATTTAAGAATGTGGGAAATTGTAGAGAAGGCAATAATAGAAGGCGAGTTGATTTAATAAGGTTGAAGAACATTTGAATTAGGCAGTGGGTGGTTTAGCAGTGAAAGTGGCGCTGATATTGGTTGATAGGGGGGGGGGGGCAGTTAGGGTTAGGCATTGGTAGAGGGAGGGTTCAAGATCCACAGGTTATAATAATCTAGTCATACCCAGAGTCCACTTGGAAACTTTTGGTCCCAGAGCCTTCTGTCATGCTGCCCCTATGTTTTGGAACTCCTTACCTCAACAGATCAGGACAGCCCCATCCCTGGATGTGTTTAAATCCAGACTGAAAACCCACCTGTTCAGTCTGGCATTTGCAGAAATATAACTTTTGTTGTGTGAATACTTCATCCTACTAACTACTGAATCTGAGAGAGCCTAAGCGCTTTGAGTCCTATGGGAGAAAAGCGCTATAGAAATGTTATTGTATTATTGTATTGTATGTATAAGTGAGAATAACATTAGGTTTACTGATGGTAAAGAATCGGTAACACAATTTCCGATATTCTGTGAGGTGCCTGGCTCTTCTACTGACCACATATGCTATTGCTCCGTTGTTATTGCCTGATGAAGCGGGATCAAACCTGCAAAACGCGTTGCATATTTGGAGTTCATAAATAAAATATATTGACTGTCTTTACTACAGTCGTTGTGTGTCTATTTGGAGGAGGTAAGTCCACCACTACCTCCTCTATTTACCAAGAATTTGGTTTTTAAGCTCATTTAGCTTCCTTTTATCCTTTTGGCGCCTCTGTTCTCCTGCATAATATACAAAAAGACATACACGCCTGTGGCTCTATATCTACTCGTATTTGCTGAAAACAGACTCCATTTATCAATGAGCTAATCTGTTATTGTTGCCAGTTTCAGAAGATGAACACCATAACCACAAACGCTGCCTCCATGAGGATAGGGAAAGATCACAGATTCCCGGTCACCATGAACCAGAAGGAAGACATCCTGTGGTGTTCAGAGCTGGAAAGGTGAGGGAGACTGGTGGCTGCTGGGCGGGGCAAGCTGGGATGTAGCCAGGCCTGGGCTCCTCCTGTCCTTCTCTTTTGTGGGTCTTAAAGTAAACCTGTTACTAACCCCCCTCCTGACTTGTGGTCCGAGATAATATTTAAGAATGTGGGAAATTGTAGAGAAGGCAATAATAGAAGGCGAGTTGATTTAATAAGGTTGAAGAACATTTGAATTAGGCAGTGGGTGGTTTAGCAGTGAAAGTGGCGCTGATATTGGTTGATAGGGGGGGGGGGGGGGGGCAGTTAGGGTTAGGCATAACTGCCTGTATGCAGTCCAGATATTGCTTGAGAGACCATTATTCCTATATATATTTAGCATGTGTTTTATTCAGAGTTTTTCAGTAATATAGGAAGGGAAGGACAGGGAAGACAAGGGAAGGAAGGATTAAGGACTAGTAAAAGCCACCTTAAAACAGAAGGTGTTTGTGATCATTCAGCAGTCTGAAAGTCAGCACTTCTACTTTCCTCTAAAAGATTCCTCACAGCTTTAAAGCTACTATCCCAGAAAAAAATTGTAGCAGAACATCACTGAAATGGTTAAACAAAGCACTTTGTCCTGCTATTCAGCTTCAAATCCGCATCCAAACTGGAGATAACAGTATCTTTGTTTACATTCCAATGTTTATACATATGTGTGTAACAAGTAAAAAACACTCTGAGAAGCTGTCTCTGCTTCAGCCACACACACAGTTCAGAGCAGCTCATTAGAAGATTTTAATATAAAATAAAAAGCAGTTCGGATAAAATGCAAT
This sequence comes from Hyperolius riggenbachi, assembly GCF_040937935.1. NCBI lineage: Eukaryota > Metazoa > Chordata > Amphibia > Anura > Hyperoliidae > Hyperolius > Hyperolius riggenbachi. The sequence goes on from NC_090649.1 coordinate 27,341,167, forward strand.
GCCAGCTTTCAGGGCAAGATAAACTACACTTTGGAAACTTGTCATTTGTAGACAGACAATATTACTTGTGCACAAAAGCAAATATGATAACTGTATGAGTAATAAAAAGTAGGAAAACACATTTTTATTGAATGTTATGTCAGAGTTTCAGACCACTTTACCCACAATGCACTACTACTGAATATGCAAATTATCTCTATGCCCCTGGCCCTGAAGCCAGGCCTGCATCCAGAACTGCTGCTGTATAGTGAGCCTGTAGCTAATACATTTTATTTTACAAAGCCCGACCAACACAACATACATAGAAGCAGTTTTGTTATTCCTTAGTACTGGCCCAAGCCCTATACCATAGAGCCATATCAATGCCTGCCATGCACTGAGGAGGACGAGAATGTCCGAAACAGGCTGTCTGTAAAATATATAAGCTATAGGCTCGCTATACACCAGCAGTTCTGGGTGTAAGCCTGGCTTCAAGGACGTAGAGAGATCATTTGCATATTCGGGAGTGATGCATCATGGTAAATCACAGTTGCTCACTTAATGCTGAATTATTGCAAATGCCTTCTGTTTTAAGAAGGAAACACTTAAAGGAAACCTGAAGAAAGAAAAAAAAGTGTTTCACTTACCTGGGGCTTCTGCCAGCGTCCTGCAGCCGCCCTGTGCCCGCATTGGTCCTCAACGATCCTCCGGTCCCCCCCCCCCCGCTGTGGTGCAGTTTCAGTATTGCCGACTTGTAAGACAAGCCCTTTACACCTTCTTAGCCGTTCTGGGTCATCATGAGTTCTTTGGGTATTCCTTAGACAGTGAAGGGTCTATTGAATTTTGTGTGAATGGTCATGAAAGGTCCTTCTGTAGGGCAGTCAACCCTTTGATCTCTTTATATTGTAGGGTCTTTGGCTTTCCTGAGCATTACACAGACATCTCCATGATGGGCCGGACCGCGCGGCTGAAACTCCTGGGGAGATCGTGGAGCGTCCCGGTCATCCGCCACCTCCTGGCCCCCCTGAAGGAGTATTTTGCTAGTGTATGATTATATCAGTGACTTCCTAACTGGTAACATTACATATTGCACTTTAGTGGAGGAAGTTGTGCATCGCTAACCAGCTCCGCCACATTTTATCTCTATTTTATATTGCTTTTATGTTTTCTGTGATTTTATGCTTTTGAACATTGTTTATTTAAAGATTGCTCTGTGATGTGTGCCACTTTTCAGGGACACAGTAAAATTTTAACCCAGTCTACTGTGTATGTCTGTATTTATTGCTGTTACAGCTGATGTAGGTTTGAAATAATTTGCCCTTACAGAAAGCTGTCCAATAAAAGAGATTGCCAAGACACAGGAACTCAAACTCAAAATTAAGGGCCCGTTTCCACTAGCACGGTTACCGGGCCGAGTTCGGAGAGTTTCCCCGCAGGCAAATCGCACGGGGAAACTCTCCCATAGGAAACTATGGCGCCGCCGGCCGAATCGCTTAACCTAGCGATTCGCCTGACACTGGCCACAGTTTTCGTGCGGGAGGCTGCGAATCCCATAGCCGTGCATGGCATGGCTCATAGGATTCGTCTGCTTTGCTGCAGAGCAGGAAGTGCCACCGCGCATCTCACAGCCGCGCGGTGGCTAGTGGAACAGGCCTTCAAAGAAAGCTAAGCATTCTGAAGATAGAGGTTTGTTGCTCATTGGCGCCCAAGCACACCACAGGATACTGAAGCACGTATATATGACCTGATGAAGCGGCTACGACCGTGAAACGCGTTGTCGATGTGCACCAATAAACTTTGAACCTCCTTTCATATGGTTTGATTACTACTAATAAGGTAGGCTACCTTTAAAGTTGTAGAGCGGTAATATCAGTACCACAGACATGCACACAAACTGGGGACGATATTTATAGTCCTCCCGATCCGACACGGGCGCCTCCAACCATTCTCAAATGTTGCACCATGAGAAGTTGATGGAACGCTGTGCCAATGCTGTGGGAAGGGAATGTGTTGGAGGCAATGACCTGGATTATAGTATAGTACCTACTTTACAGTCAGGGCATCAGAAGGGACCTGATGTTGGGGAAAGTTAGGGTTATGGTTAGGCACCGGCAAGGATTCAGTGTTATGGTGGAGAAGATCAACGTTAAGTGCCAGGAAGGGGTTTAGAGACTAAAGGTGGAGCGGAGCTCTGCCTTCCAAGCGGAGATGTGCGCGCTCTCCTGCTAGCCCCATAGAAGGACATTCACACATTAGTTAAATATATTTGGCATCATAATTATGGACAGAATTCAGCCAGTGACCTAAATTAAGCTTTTGCAGAGATAGTCCAACCAAAGTTCCATGGTTTACTATAGAGTTCTTTAAAGGGACCCTGAGCAGAGGCATAAATTGAAAACCTGGAATTACCTGGGGTTTCCTTCATTTCCCTGTAGCCTGCGAGGTCCCCCGGCATCCTCTTGGTCCCTTCTGTGGTCCCATTGGCAGCTCTGGTAATCTGGTGACTTTGGCATCATCACGCCAGTTGCTGTAAGCATCTTCCACATGTGTGGTTAAGTCTTTAGAGAACCATGCATGTGACGCTTACAGTGACCGGCATGGTGGCGCCTCGAGTCCACACTTCAGCTAAAGTCACTGAATTACTGGAGCAGCCAGTGGGATCACGGAAGGGACCAAGAGGATGCCGGGGCACCTCGCGGGCTACAGGGGGCTGGAGGAAGCACCAGGTAAGTGCATATTTTCAATGTATGCCTTTGCTCAGGGTTCAAGTTTTTTATATTCAATTTTAGCACAGGATACATCTAAACCAACTATCCCGACTTCTGGGTACAATCTGTCTTGTGTTAATGGATCTCTTCTCCAGACTTTTAATGACAGGTAAGTTATGGGTACACAGAGCCGTGTAGACCTCGTCCTTGTCATCAGTTCCCCAGGAATGGATAATACTGTAGAGTGTCCTCATCTTCTCCTGGGAGGTGGTCTGGCTGCGTACGAGGTCATATTGTTCATGTGTCAGTAGATTTGCTGAGCACAGATCATCCAGAACTGGCTCTATGTGTCCAATCTTGCGGATCAGATCTGTGCGGTGCTGGTCTATAAAATGAATATTCGTTCGAGGAGCAGGAGAACTGCCTAAGAATACAAACACATCCACTTATGAAATTTCCAGCTGTCTGCTGCCATTATAGGACCACTATTGTGAAACATTATAAAATTTAAAATGCATTGTATAAGTACATTTCTTCCAGACTAAAATGCACTGCAAATCACTTTTCTCCTGCATTGCTGTCGCTTAAGGTGGCCATACACACATAGATTGCCATCTAATGAGGCACACAGACTGATCCCTCTTTGATCTGAATCTGATCACAGAGAGATCGAATCACCCCATGCACTAGATACAGATTTTCAATAGATTTCACCATGAAATCTATTGAAAATCTATCAAATTGCATCACTGCACTGTTCAATACAGTGCAATGCTATGGGCCTTCAAACTACCGCTGCTTCCCTGCTGTGTCCATTCGATTGAAATTTATAATCTGTTCTAATCATAATTTTGATCAATTTTTGACACAAATCTATTGAAATTACAATGAAAGTGGCTTGTTGCGTCAGAGATAACTGGCAGATTAGATCATAGTGATTGAATCTGTAGGTAAAAACCAATGTGTCTATGGCCAACATTACAGTAGGCAGAACAAATCTAAGAGATATGACAGGTTTAGGATTTGTCCATCTCCTCAGGGGGGATTCTCAGTATTTTCTTTATTCTTTAAAGCAAGTGTGAGGTGAAAAAACAACCTTTAGAGAGGGAAGGTTCAATGTTCAATATTCCTTCCACGGTCTCCTCATTCCATCGCTTCACCTACTTTTCAACCTGCAGTCAAGGGAGGCTTTGGCAGGTTCCAAAGACAGGCAACTCTGTACTGCGAAGGCGTATAAGGAATCCACTTGTGAGCGCCGCCGAGACCCGGAAGTGACAGATTCCACCCGAGTCTCGGACTGTGAGTTCCCTGCTGCTGGCCCTGCCGGTGACTCACATGCTGATAGGCAGAGGGCATGTTCTCAATACGCCCTCCGCAAAGGTAAAAAATAGTCAGCTGACCTGCTCAGCTGACTAGAGCGGTGTCAGCTGACCTAGTGCTTGACAGGGCTGTGCTGTGTGATTGGTTGTGCGGAAGGTGGCCGGCCAATGATTGGATTGTGAGTGATATTTAAATGTGCAGAGTGCTCCCAGTCATCGCCCATGATAGCATAGCTTTGGCTAGTAGCTGGGTGCGCACTCTGATCGTTGTTTGATATAATGGACTATGACCTCAGATTGTATTTGACTATTCTGCTGTGATTAACCCTTGCTTGCTTCCTGGATACCTCTTGTCTGCTGCCTGGATTGACCTTTGCCTGTTTACTGGATACTCCCTTGTCTGCTGCATGGATTGACCCTTGCTTGTTTACCGGATACTCTCTTGCCTGCTGCCTGGACCGACCATTGCCTGTTATTGGATACCTCTTACATGTTATCTGGATTGTCTGTTACCTGGGACTTGCCTGTCATCCTTGTTACCACTGACTCTCGACGCTGATTGCTTCAGTTCCTCTGAATCCAGGTAATGACCTATGTGATACCGCTGAACTGTGTTACTAGACTCAGTAGTGGCTCCTCGTGGTATATCTGTCTTCTACGTCAGCTTGTCTGCCTTGCTCGCCTAAGTCCTAATTAGGGCAAGCTAGTGGTGTGCCAGGCAGGGACAGTGTAGGTGTCAGTTAGTGGTGTGCCAGGCAGGGACAGTGTAGGTGTCAGCTAGTGGTGTGCCAGGAAGGGATAGCTAGGTGAAGAGCGAGACCTATATAGCCTGGGCATTCACGCTGACTCATCACCAAGCCTGACAAGGTTATTGTGCAAGTTTGTACATAAATTTCACAAGGTATCATAAAAACATAAAAAAATTAAACAGAGCAGGAGCGCACCATAGTGCATCACCATAAAACAAGGCTTTATTCGCAAGTTAAATTTATACTCACAAGCTGTGAATAAATATATTGCATATCAGCAAAGGGGCTTATCCGCTTAACACCAAAGGAGGCAGGTTCAGGCTGGCAGTGCGGTCTCCGGTGGCTCAGGAGCTCCTCTCAAGGGGGTGGGCGGGGCCTGTTCCCAGCGTGCTTGTAGCGTCATCACGCGTTTCAGCACTCTGCGCCTTCGTCAGATGACGCTACTAGCACGCCTCTTTTGTAGTCATGGCGACTACTGAAGTGGCTAGGGAAAATCTTTGTGGGCGAGTTAGAGAGGGCGGGGCGGAAGCCGGGCTTATGGAGGTATCTATGTGTGAAAGATACAGAGACTATTTCACTGGCTCACAGCGTCTGCTCCACCGCATAAAAATACATTGTAATTACATCAATAAAATATCATAACAATAAATTAAAGAAGCTATTAATATTGAATAAAAAAGTAAGATATAAAATATATTGTACATAAAACATTGTTATAAAAAGAGATTCAAAAGGGGGGGGAGGGGGGGCGGGGAAGATATACTGCACATTCGTTACAGAGAGAAGCTGCTGGAAATTGGTCTTACTTATAATCTGTGCAGCACTTTAACATATTCTTCGTGATTTGCCGTAATTTGCCGATGGGCGTGGCCGCGGCGGCAGCCCCAGGACCGCCTAACACCGATCGGCGTAAAGTCCTGGGGCAGCAGTTTGCAGGAGATGAGCGCGCAGGTTGCGCGCTCATCTCCTGCTCAGGGGGCGGAGCTCCACCCCGCCTTCAGTTTCCGGCAATCGCTGCTCAGGAGACTGTTAGACGACGTCTATTTACATGTACAGCGATGCGATCAGCAGCAGCGCTGTACTGGGGACAGCCGTGTGACATGGCTGTCCCCCTGGGGCACATGAGAGCAATCTACTCTCATAGGCCGAAGCCTATGACAGCCGATCGCCATTATTGGCTAGCTGGGGGGTGGGAGGGATTGAAAAAATAATAATAAAATAGTAAAAAAAATACAAAAATATTAACATAAATATTTATTTTAAAAAATAAGAGCTCTGTTGGTGGGGGAAAAGGGGCGGGGGGGGGGGGGGGGGATCACTTGTGTGCTGTGTTGTGCGGCCCTGCAGCTTGGCCTTAAAGCTGCAGTGGCCGATTTTAATAAAAATAGCCTGGTCTTTAGGGGGGTTTACCACTGTGGTCCTCAAGTGGTCAAGGCTGCAATGCCCATGCTGTGTGGTGAACTTGATGGGTGAAGCTGTCAACAATACAAACTGATTTTTTGCCAAAAGGTTGTGACACACCACCCAAAAATTCAATGTGCAATATTACGCATTTAGTTTGAGGTTGAGTTCCATTATGCATATAATGTTGATGATGTGTCTATCTATACAGGGAGTGCAGAATTATTGGTATTTTTGAGGAATAATTTTATTGTTGAACAACAACCATGTTCTCAACGAACCCAAAAAACTCATAAATATCAAAGCTGAATATTTTTGAAAGTAGTTTTTAGTTTGTATTTAGTTGTAGCTATTTTAGGGGGAGATCTGTGTGTGCAGGTGACTATTACTGTGCATAATTATTAGGCAACTTAACAAAAAACAAATATATACCCATTTCAATTATTTATTTTTACCAGTGAAACCAATATAACATCTTAGCATTCACAAATATACATTTCTGACATTCAAAAACAAAACAAAAACAAATCAGTGACCAATATAGCCACCTTTCTTTGCAAGGACACTCAAAAGCCTGCCATCCATGGATTCTGTTGGTGTTTTGATCTGTTAACCATCAACATTGCGTGCAGCAGCAACCACAGCCTCCCAGACACTGTTCAGAGAGGTGTACTGTTTTCCCTCCTTGTAAATCTCACATTTTATGATGGACCACAGGTTCTCAATGGGGTTCAGGTCTGGTGAACAAGGAGGCCATGTCATTAGTTTTTCTTCTTTTATACCCTTTCTTGCCAGCCACGCTGTGGAGTACTTGGACGCGTGTGATGAAGCATTGTCCTGCATGAAAATCATGTTTTTCTTGAAGGATGCAGACTTCTTCCTGTACCACTGCTTGAAGAAGGTGTCTTCCAGAAACTGGCAGTAGGACTGGGAGTTGAGCTTGACTCCATCCTCAACCCGAGAAGGCCCCACAAGCTCATCTTTGATGATACCAGCCCAAACCAGTACTCCACCTCCACCTTGCTGGCGTCTGAGTCGGACTGGAGCTCTCTGCCCTTTACCAATCCAGCCACGGGCCCATCAAGACTCACTCATTTCATCAGTCCATAAAACCTTAGAAAAATCAGTCTTGAGATATTTCTTGGCCCAGTCTTGATGTTTCAGCTTGTGTGTCTTGTTCAGTGGTGGTCGTCTTTCAGCCTTTCTTACCTTGGCCATGTCTCTGAGTATTGCACACCTTGTGCTTTTGGGCACTCCATTGATGTTGCAGCTCTGAAATATGGCCAAACTGGTGGCAAGTAGCATCTTGGCAGCTGTACGCTTGACTTTTCTCAGTTCATGGGCAGTTATTTTGCGCCTTGACTTTTCCACACGCTTCTTGTGACCCTGTTGACTATTTTGAATGAAACGCTTGATTGTTCGATGATCACGCTTCAGAAGCTTTGCAATTTTAAGAGTGCTGCATCCCTCTGCAAGATATCTCACTATTTTTGCCTTTTCTGAGCCTGTCAAGTCCTTCTTTTGACCCTTTTTGCCAAAGGAAAGGAAGTTGCCTAATAATTATGCACACCTGATATAGGGTGTTGATGTCATTAGACCACACCCCTTCTCATTACAGAGATGCACATCACATAATATGCTTAATTGGTAGTAGGCTTTCAATCCTATACAGCTTGGAGTAAGACAACATGCATAAAGAGGATGATGTGGTCAAAATACTCATTTGCCTAATAATTCTGCACTCCCTGTATACCGCTGTTGCCATTTTGTGAGAATTACTATCGTTTTTTTTTTTGCTTATACTGTAAATTATGAGTTTTTAAAATGAAATTGTAAGGGGGGTATGTGGGGGCAAAATAGTCCTGGGGAAGAGCCACCAATCCTAGGTTGTTTCTTTGCGTAGAATATGTTAAAGTGCCGCACAGATTATAAGTAAGACCAATTGCCAGCAGCTTCCCTCTGTAACGACTGTGCAGTGTATCTCCCCCTTTTTGAATCTCTTTTTATAACAGTGTTTTATGGACAATATATTTTATATTTTACTTTTTTATTCAATATTAATAGCTTCTTTAATTTATTGTTATGATATTTTATGGATGTAATTACAATGTATTTTTATGCGGTGGAGCAGACGCTGTGAGCCTGTGAAATAGTCTCCGTATCTTTCACACATAGATACCGCCCCCCCTTTCTGACTCCACCTGCAAAATGTTTCTCTCGCCATGATTACGACGGCATTAGTATACAAAAGAGGCATGCCAGTGCTAGTAGCATCATCTGACGAAGGCGCAGAGCTCCGAAATGCGTAATGATGCTACAAGCACATCGGGAACAGGCCCCGCCCACCCCCATGAGAAACAAGTTCCTGAGCCACCGGAGTCTGAGCTGCTGGCCACAGCGTGTGTGAACCTGCCTCCTTAGGTGTTAAGCGGATGAGCCCCTCCGCTGATATGCGATATATTTATTCACAGCTTGTGAGTATAATTTTAACTTGTGAATAAAGCCTTTTTTTATGGCAATGCACTATGGAGCACTCCTTCTCTGTTTAGATTTTGCATGTCCCTAAATCGGGAGCGGAGCTGTGCATATACCCTGGAAGTTTGAAAGGACATGTGGAAGTGTTTGATTCCTGCAGCGAGAGCGCAAGGATTGTGTTTGTATCATAAAAATATAACTGCATGCATGGTTCACCTACCGTCCAAATTTGCTGGTAATTCAAGAATTTCTCCTGGAAAAATTTAATAGTATAATTAATGGACATATCTGATAAAAAATTACAATCTAATTTCTGCCAAACTCTACATTGTCTTCACCCGTCACCTGTTGCCTGCTACCGTACTCTGCAAATCTCTACGTGTTCATTTACCTCAGAATCAAATTCAAGCTACAATGTTTTGCCTATAACTCAAACTATTTGTCCCACATATATTGCTGGCCTCATAGAAAGAGACACTCAAACCTGTGGGTTTTCCCAAACCAGAGGCTTCACACAAGCTAAAGACTCCTACTGGACATCAGGACTTCCTGGACCCTCATGGCCATTGTTCTGTATGTGAACTAGCACAGCCACACTGTTCCTGCACAGTAGCACAGATCTAATCAGGCTTCAGCAGGAAAACTACCGGTAAGCCTGATTGGGTCTGTGCCACGGCACAAGCATGAGCTGCCAACAATCTTGTGGAGGGTTTTTGCGAGGTTCCAGCAGTGTAACGCCCCAGTACAGGGGGACGGAGGAGCTTTGTCACTGCCTCTGGTCGTAGAATTCCACATCACTTTTTATCTCTCCCTTCTGGCTGTGAAGGAGGAAGTACAGAAGAGATAGAACTCATCAGAGGCGGTGACAAGGGCGAGTTAAGTTATTATGCTACTTTCGGCTAAATATGGAGTTAAAATGATTTGCATATAATCAACCACTGTACACAGCATACCTACTTTTTGGATGTTGTTTGGGCTTTTTATCTATTTAAATTTGTCACGTACACCCTGAACTTATTGTGCAGCACTACTTAAAGGGAAGGTCCACGCTGAAAAAACAAACAAACTCCACTTACCTGGGGCTTCTTCCAGCCCCTGCCAGCCGACCCGGAAGCCGACCTGGGGAGGTCAGCTTCTTCAGAGCAGGACACCGGGAGTGAAAGGAGCTGCGGCGAGGGCAGAGATCGACTGGAAGGGGCTGGAAGAAGCCCCAGGTAAGTGGAGTTTTTTTTCCAGAGCGCATCTTCCCTTTAATATGTAGGCGACTGGATGCAAAGTGGGAAATCTGGGCGCCCGCTATTGTAAGAATCTTGTGCGCCGCCATAGGTGCCATTATAAATAGCAGATATAGTGTGAAATTTGGGCACCCGATAAATAGCAAATTTCAAACTAAGGGTTCCCAATAAATAGCAAAGTTCTCTATATAGCCACTATTTATAATGGTATCTATGGTGGCACCCCAAAATTATTGTAATAGCATGGTGGGGGTCGGGTAACGCTTGGCATTGCGGGGGTGTTTTTAAGGGTTAGGCATGGGAGCGGGGGGACTGTTAAGGTATTTTTAAGGAGGTGTTTTTAAGGGTTGTCTTTTTTGAGGTGGGTTGAGAATCTCTCTTTTTTTAGCGTAAGATTTTGATATATAATAAAGTATTTGTGTATTTTTTTATAAAAAGTTTCTGACTTTATTGCTGCGCATGCTCCACATTATATACTTCTTCCTCGTTGTTTAGAAATATTGATTCTAGGCGGTTAGGCGTAGGGGGAAGGTTAATGTTAGGCATGGAGGGAGTGTTTTTAAGGGTTAGGCGTGTGGGGGGGGTTAACGCTAGGCATTGCAGGGGTGTTTTTAAGGGTTAGGCATGGGGGGGACTGTTAAGGTGTTTTTAAGGAGGTGTTTTTAAGGGTTGTCTGGCGGGAGGTGGGTGGAGAATCTCTCTTTTTCATTACTAAGATTTTGATATGTAATAAAGTATTCGTGTATTTTTTTTATAAAACGTTTCTGACTTTATTGCTGCACATGCTTCACATTATATACTTCTTCCTCTTTGTTTAGAAATATTGATTCTAGGCGTTTAGGCGTAGGGGGAAGGTTAATGTTAGGCATGGAGAGGGTGTTTTTAAGGGTTAGGCGTAGGGGGGAGGATAATGTTAGGCATGGAGGGGGGTGCTTTTAAGGGTTAGGCGGGGGGGGGGGGGGGTCTTTAAGATTAGGCATGGGGGGTGTTTTTATGGCTTAGGCATGGGTTGGTTAAGGTTAGGCATCAGGGTTATATTTAAAAGTAAGGCGGAAGGGGGGGACTTCAGGTTAGGCATCGGTAAGGCAGGGTTATGTGTGAGAGTGGTGTTGTAGGAAATATCTGTAAATTCGGGCGCCTGAGGCTAGTGGACAAATCGGGCGCCGCCATTCACTTCTATAATAAATATCGTTTAATGGGCGCCCGGTAGGAAAAAAGGGCGCCGGAGAAAACAAACGTTTTAAAAGCGGCGCCCGGAGACTTAATGTTTTATTACTGTTTCTCATGATTACACATTATTTAATGATTTATACATGTTTAAATATTATTTTTAAACGAAAACCAGTACAATATTTTTCCAAACATTATTTTTAAACGAAAAACATTATTTTTTTTTTTACATTATTTTTAAACGAAAAAAATAACAGGGGGGTCTTAGGTTTAGGCACCAACAGGGGGGTCTTAGGTTTAGGCACCAACAGGGGGGTCTTAGGTTTAGGCACCAACAGGGGGGTCTTAGGTTTAGGCACCAACAGGGGGGTCTTAGGTTTAGGCACCAACAGGGGGTCTTAGGTTTAGGCACCAAAAGGGGGGTCTTAGGTTTAGGCACCAACAGGGGGGTCTTAGGTTTAGGCACCAACAGGGGGTCTTAGGTTTAGGCACCAACAGGGGGGTCTTAGGTTTAGGCACTAACAGGGGGGTCTTAGGTTTAGGCACCAACAGGGGGGTCTTAGGTTTAGGCACTAACAGGGGGGTCTAGGGGTTAGGGGTAGGTACAGGGAGGGTTACTTAGGCACCAACAGGGGGGGTCTTAGGTTTAGGCATCAACAGGGGGGTCTAGGGGTTAGGGGTAGGTACAGGGAGGGTTACTTAGTAATTTTTTTTTTTAAACGTTATTATGCGTTTCATTATTTAAACGAAAAATTAACGTTTTTACAATTGCCGATTTAATACACATTATTTAATGATTTATAACGTTTAAAAACATTACTTTTAAACGAAATACATTTTTAAACGTAATCCATGTTTATCGTTAAAAACCCGGCGCCCTTTTTTCCCATCGCCCCTTTTTAACGTACGCTTATTTTCCAGTATTTTACTACAATACTTCACACTTTTAAAACATAAAATATCTTTAAATGATACCAATATTCTACTAGCCGAAATTGGGCGCCTAATTTTCCTTGTGCCCCTT